>NC_064250.1:75012443-75025400 GCF_003254725.2 Canis lupus dingo
TCGGGTTCGGGTTCGGGTTCGGGTTCGGGTCGGGTTCGGGTTCGGGTTCGGGTTCGGGTTCGGGTTCGGGTTCGGGTTCGGGTTCGGGTTCGGTTCGGGTTCGGGTTCGGTTCGGGTTCGGGTTCGGGTTCGGGTTCGGGTTCGGGTTCGGGTTCGGGTTCGGGTTCGGGTTCGGGTTCGGGTTCGGGTTCGGGTTCGGGTTCGGGTTCGGGTTCGGGTTCGGGTTCGGGTTCGGGTTCGGGTTCGGGTTCGGGTTCGGGTTCGGGTTCGGGTTCGGGTTCGGGTTCGGGTTCGGGTTCGGGTTCGGGTTCGGGTTCGGGTTCGGGTTCGGGTTCGGGTTCGGGTTCGGGTTCGGGTTCGGGTTCGGGTTCGGGTTCGGGTTCGGGTTCGGGTTCGGGTTCGGGTTCGGGTTCGGGTTCGGGTTCGGGTTCGGGTTCGGGTTCGGGTTCGGGTTCGGGTTCGGGTTCGGGTTCGGGTTCGGGTTCGGGTTCGGGTTCGGGTTCGGGTTCGGGTTCGGGTTCGGGTTCGGGTTCGGGTTCGGGTTCGGGTTCGGGTTCGGGTTCGGGTTCGGGTTCGGGTTCGGGTTCGGGTTCGGGTTCGGGTTCGGGTTCGGTTCGGGTTCGGGTTCGGGTTCGGGTTCGGGTTCGGGTTCGGGTTCGGGTTCGGGTTCGGGTTCGGGTTCGGGTTCGGGTTCGGGTTCGGGTTCGGGTTCGGGTTCGGGTTCGGGTTCGGGTTCGGGTTCGGGTTCGGGTTCGGGTTCGGGTTCGGGTTCGGGTTCGGGTTCGGGTTCGGGTTCGGGTTCGGGTTCGGGTTCGGGTTCGGGTTCGGGTTCGGGTTCGGGTTCGGGTTCGGGTTCGGGTTCGGGTTCGGGTTCGGGTTCGGGTTCGGGTTCGGGTTCGGGTTCGGGTTCGGGTTCGGGTTCGGGTTCGGGTTCGGGTTCGGGTTCGGGTTCGGGTTCGGGTTCGGGTTCGGGTTCGGGTTCGGGTTCGGGTTCGGGTTCGGGTTCGGGTTCGGGTTCGGGTTCGGGTTCGGGTTCGGGTTCGGGTTCGGGTTCGGGTTCGGGTTCGGGTTCGGGTTCGGGTTCGGGTTCGGGTTCGGGTTCGGGTTCGGGTTCGGGTTCGGGTTCGGGTTCGGGTTCGGGTTCGGGTTCGGGTTCGGGTTCGGGTTCGGGTTCGGGTTCGGGTTCGGGTTCGGTTCGGGTTCGGGTTCGGGTTCGGGTTCGGGTTCGGGTTCGGGTTCGGGTTCGGGTTCGGGTTCGGGTTCGGGTTCGGGTTCGGGTTCGGGTTCGGGTTCGGGTTCGGGTTCGGGTTCGGGTTCGGGTTCGGGTTCGGGTTCGGGTTCGGGTTCGGGTTCGGGTTCGGGTTCGGGTTCGGGTTCGGGTTCGGGTTCGGGTTCGGGTTCGGGTTCGGGTTCGGGTTCGGGTTCGGGTTCGGGTTCGGGTTCGGGTTCGGGTTCGGGTTCGGGTTCGGGTTCGGGTTCGGGTTCGGGTTCGGGTTCGGGTTCGGGTTCGGGTTCGGGTTCGGGTTCGGGTTCGGGTTCGGGTTCGGGTTCGGGTTCGGGTTCGGGTTCGGGTTCGGGTTCGGGTTCGGGTTCGGGTTCGGGTTCGGGTTCGGGTTCGGTTCGGGTTCGGGTTCGGGTTCGGGTTCGGGTTCGGGTTCGGGTTCGGGTTCGGGTTCGGGTTCGGGTTCGGGTTCGGGTTCGGGTTCGGGTTCGGGTTCGGGTTCGGGTTCGGGTTCGGGTTCGGGTTCGGGTTCGGGTTCGGGTTCGGGTTCGGGTTCGGGTTCGGGTTCGGGTTCGGGTTCGGGTTCGGGTTCGGGTTCGGGTTCGGGTTCGGGTTCGGGTTCGGGTTCGGGTTCGGGTTCGGGTTCGGGTTCGGGTTCGGGTTCGGGTTCGGGTTCGGGTTCGGGTTCGGGTTCGGGTTCGGGTTCGGGTTCGGGTTCGGGTTCGGGTTCGGGTTCGGGTTCGGGTTCGGGTTCGGGTTCGGGTTCGGGTTCGGGTTCGGGTTCGGGTTCGGGTTCGGGTTCGGGTTCGGGTTCGGGTTCGGGTTCGGGTTCGGGTTCGGGTTCGGGTTCGGGTTCGGGTTCGGGTTCGGGTTCGGGTTCGGGTTCGGGTTCGGGTTCGGGTTCGGGTTCGGGTTCGGGTTCGGGTTCGGGTTCGGGTTCGGGTTCGGGTCGGGTTCGGGTTCGGGTTCGGGTCGGGTTCGGGTTCGGGTTCGGGGGGTTCGGGTTCGGGTTCGGGTTCGGGTTCGGGTTCGGGTTCGGGTTCGGGTTCGGGTTCGGGTTCGGGTTCGGGTTCGGGTTCGGGTTCGGGTTCGGGTTCGGGTTCGGGTTCGGGTTCGGGTTCGGGTTCGGGGTTCGGGTTCGGGTTCGGGTTCGGGTTCGGGTTCGGGTTCGGGTTCGGGTTCGGGTTCGGGTTCGGGTTCGGGTTCGGGTTCGGGTTCGGGTTCGGGTTCGGGTTCGGGTTCGGGTTCGGGTTCGGGTTCGGGTTCGGGTTCGGGTTCGGGTTCGGGTTCGGGTTCGGGTTCGGGTTCGGGTTCGGGTTCGGGTTCGGGTTCGGGTTCGGGTTCGGGTTCGGGTTCGGGTTCGGGTTCGGGTTCGGGTTCGGGTTCGGGTTCGGGTTCGGGTTCGGGTTCGGGTTCGGGTTCGGGTTCGGGTTCGGGTTCGGGTTCGGGTTCGGGTTCGGGTTCGGGTTCGGGTTCGGGTTCGGGTTCGGGTTCGGGTTCGGGTTCGGGTTCGGGTTCGGGTTCGGGTTCGGGTTCGGGTTCGGGTTCGGGTTCGGGTTCGGGTTCGGGTTCGGGTTCGGGTTCGGGTTCGGGTTCGGGTTCGGGTTCGGGTTCGGGTTCGGGTTCGGGTTCGGGTTCGGGTTCGGGTTCGGGTTCGGGTTCGGGTTCGGGTTCGGGTTCGGGTTCGGGTTCGGGTTCGGGTTCGGGTTCGGGTTCGGGTTCGGGTTCGGGTTCGGGTTCGGGTTCGGGTTCGGGTTCGGGTTCGGGTTCGGGTTCGGGTTCGGGTTCGGGTTCGGGTTCGGGTTCGGGTTCGGGTTCGGGTTCGGGTTCGGGTTCGGGTTCGGGTTCGGGTTCGGGTTCGGGTTCGGGTTCGGGTTCGGGTTCGGGTTCGGGTTCGGGTTCGGGTTCGGGTTCGGGTTCGGGTTCGGGTTCGGGTTCGGGTTCGGGTTCGGGTTCGGGTTCGGGTTCGGGTTCGGGTTCGGGTTCGGGTTCGGGTTCGGGTTCGGGTTCGGGTTCGGGTTCGGGTTCGGGTTCGGTTCGGGTTCGGGTTCGGGTTCGGGTTCGGGTTCGGGTTCGGGTTCGGGTTCGGGTTCGGGTTCGGGTTCGGGTTCGGGTTCGGGTTCGGGTTCGGGTTCGGGTTCGGGTTCGGGTTCGGGTTCGGGTTCGGGTTCGGGTTCGGGTTCGGGTTCGGGTTCGGGGTTCGGTTCGGGTTCGGGTTCGGGTTCGGGTTCGGGTTCGGGTTCGGGTTCGGGTTCGGGTTCGGTTCGGGTTCGGGTTCGGGTTCGGGTTCGGGTTCGGGTTCGGGTTCGGGTTCGGGTTCGGGTTCGGGTTCGGGTTCGGGTTCGGGTTCGGGTTCGGGTTCGGGTTCGGGTTCGGGTTCGGGTTCGGGTTCGGGTTCGGGTTCGGGTTCGGGTTCGGGTTCGGGTTCGGGTTCGGGTTCGGGTTCGGGTTCGGGTTCGGGTTCGGGTTCGGGTTCGGGTTCGGGTTCGGGTTCGGGTTCGGGTTCGGGTTCGGGTTCGGGTTCGGGTTCGGGTTCGGGTTCGGTTCGGGTTCGGGTTCGGGTTCGGGTTCGGGTTCGGGTTCGGGTTCGGGTTCGGGTTCGGGTTCGGGTTCGGGTTCGGGTTCGGGTTCGGGTTCGGGTTCGGGTTCGGGTTCGGGTTCGGGTTCGGGTTCGGGTTCGGGTTCGGGTTCGGGTTCGGGTTCGGGTTCGGGTTCGGGTTCGGGTTCGGGTTCGGGTTCGGGTTCGGGTTCGGGTTCGGGTTCGGGTTCGGGTTCGGGTTCGGGTTCGGGTTCGGGTTCGGGTTCGGGTTCGGGTTCGGGTTCGGGTTCGGGTTCGGGTTCGGGTTCGGGTTCGGGTTCGGGTTCGGGTTCGGGTTCGGGTTCGGGTTCGGGTTCGGGTTCGGGTTCGGGTTCGGGTTCGGGTTCGGGTTCGGGTTCGGGTTCGGGTTCGGGTTCGGGTTCGGGTTCGGGTTCGGGTTCGGGTTCGGGTTCGGGTTCGGGTTCGGGTTCGGGTTCGGGTTCGGGTTCGGGTTCGGGTTCGGGTTCGGGTTCGGGTTCGGGTTCGGGTTCGGGTTCGGGTTCGGGTTCGGGTTCGGGTTCGGGTTCGGGTTCGGGTTCGGGTTCGGGTTCGGGTTCGGGTTCGGGTTCGGGTTCGGGTTCGGGTTCGGGTTCGGGTTCGGGTTCGGGTTCGGGTTCGGGTTCGGGTTCGGGTTCGGGTTCGGGTTCGGGTTCGGGTTCGGGTTCGGGTTCGGGTTCGGGTTCGGGTTCGGTTCGGGTTCGGGTTCGGGTTCGGGTTCGGGTTCGGGTTCGGGTTCGGGTTCGGGTTCGGGTTCGGGTTCGGGTTCGGGTTCGGGTTCGGGTTCGGGTTCGGGTTCGGGTTCGGGTTCGGGTTCGGGTTCGGGTTCGGGTTCGGGTTCGGGTTCGGGTTCGGGTTCGGGTTCGGGTTCGGGTTCGGGTTCGGGTTCGGGTTCGGGTTCGGGTTCGGGTTCGGGTTCGGGTTCGGGTTCGGGTTCGGGTTCGGGTTCGGGTTCGGGTTCGGGTTCGGGTTCGGGTTCGGGTTCGGGTTCGGGTTCGGGTTCGGGTTCGGGTTCGGGTTCGGGTTCGGGTTCGGGTTCGGGTTCGGGTTCGGGTTCGGGTTCGGGTTCGGGTTCGGGTTCGGGTTCGGGTTCGGGTTCGGGTTCGGGTTCGGGTTCGGGTTCGGGTTCGGGTTCGGGTTCGGGTTCGGGTTCGGGTTCGGGTTCGGGTTCGGGTTCGGGTTCGGGTTCGGGTTCGGGTTCGGGTTCGGGTTCGGGTTCGGGTTCGGGTTCGGGTTCGGGTTCGGGTTCGGGTTCGGGTTCGGTTCGGGTTCGGGTTCGGGTTCGGGTTCGGGTTCGGGTTCGGGTTCGGGTTCGGGTTCGGGTTCGGGTTCGGGTTCGGGTTCGGGTTCGGGTTCGGGTTCGGGTTCGGGTTCGGGTTCGGGTTCGGGTTCGGGTTCGGGTTCGGGTTCGGGTTCGGGTTCGGGTTCGGGTTCGGGTTCGGGTTCGGGTTCGGGTTCGGTTCGGGTTCGGGTTCGGGTTCGGGTTCGGGTTCGGGTTCGGGTTCGGTTCGGGTTCGGGTTCGGGTTCGGGTTCGGGTTCGGGTTCGGGTTCGGGTTCGGGTTCGGGTTCGGGTTCGGGTTCGGGTTCGGGTTCGGGTTCGGGTTCGGGTTCGGGTTCGGGTTCGGGTTCGGGTTCGGGTTCGGGTTCGGGTTCGGGTTCGGGTTCGGGTTCGGGTTCGGGTTCGGGTTCGGGTTCGGGTTCGGGTTCGGGTTCGGGTTCGGGTTCGGGTTCGGGTTCGGGTTCGGGTTCGGGTTCGGGTTCGGGTTCGGGTTCGGGTTCGGGTTCGGGTTCGGGTTCGGGTTCGGGTTCGGGTTCGGGTTCGGGTTCGGGTTCGGGTTCGGGTTCGGGTTCGGGTTCGGGTTCGGGTTCGGGTTCGGGTTCGGGTTCGGGTTCGGGTTCGGGTTCGGGTTCGGGTTCGGGTTCGGGTTCGGGTTCGGGTTCGGGTTCGGGTTCGGGTTCGGGTCGGGTTCGGGTTCGGGTTCGGGTTCGGGTTCGGGTTCGGGTTCGGGTTCGGGTTCGGGTTCGGGTTTCGGGTTCGGGTTCGGGTTCGGGTTCGGGTTCGGGTTCGGGTTCGGGTTCGGGTTCGGGTTCGGTTCGGGTTCGGGTTCGGGTTCGGGTTCGGGTTCGGGTTCGGGTTCGGGTTCGGGTTCGGGTTCGGGTTCGGGTTCGGGTTCGGGTTCGGGTTCGGGTTCGGGTTCGGGTTCGGGTTCGGGTTCGGGTTCGGGTTCGGGTTCGGGTTCGGGTTCGGGTTCGGGTTCGGGTTCGGGTTCGGGTTCGGGTTCGGGTTCGGGTTCGGGTTCGGGTTCGGGTTCGGGTTCGGGTTCGGGTTCGGGTTCGGGTTCGGGTTCGGGTTCGGGTTCGGGTTCGGGTTCGGGTTCGGGTTCGGGTTCGGGTTCGGGTTCGGGTTCGGGTTCGGGTTCGGGTTCGGGTTCGGGTTCGGTTCGGGTTCGGGTTCGGGTTCGGGTTCGGGTTCGGGTTCGGGTTCGGGTTCGGGTTCGGGTTCGGGTTCGGGTTCGGGTTCGGGTTCGGGTTCGGGTTCGGGTTCGGGTTCGGGTTCGGGTTCGGGTTCGGGTTCGGGTTCGGGTTCGGGTTCGGGTTCGGGTTCGGGTTCGGGTTCGGGTTCGGGTTCGGGTTCGGGTTCGGGTTCGGGTTCGGGTTCGGGTTCGGGTTCGGGTTCGGGTTCGGGTTCGGGTTCGGGTTCGGGTTCGGGTTCGGGTTCGGGTTCGGGTTCGGGTTCGGGTTCGGGTTCGGGTTCGGGTTCGGGTTCGGGTTCGGGTTCGGGTTCGGGTTCGGGTTCGGGTTCGGGTTCGGGTTCGGGTTCGGGTTCGGGTTCGGGTTCGGGTTCGGGTTCGGGTTCGGGTTCGGGTTCGGGTTCGGGTTCGGTTCGGGTTCGGGTTCGGGTTCGGGTTCGGGTTCGGGTTCGGGTTCGGGTTCGGGTTCGGGTTCGGGTTCGGGTTCGGGTTCGGGTTCGGGTTCGGGTTCGGGTTCGGGTTCGGGTTCGGGTTCGGGTTCGGGTTCGGGTTCGGGTTCGGGTTCGGGTTCGGGTTCGGGTTCGGGTTCGGGTTCGGGTTCGGGTTCGGGTTCGGGTTCGGGTTCGGGTTCGGGTTCGGGTTCGGGTTCGGGTTCGGGTTCGGGTTCGGGTTCGGGTCGGGTTCGGGTTCGGGTTCGGGTTCGGGTTCGGGTTCGGGTTCGGGTTCGGGTTCGGGTTCGGGTTCGGGTTCGGGTTCGGGTTCGGGTTCGGGTTCGGGTTCGGGTTCGGGTTCGGGTTCGGGTTCGGGTTCGGGTTCGGGTTCGGGTTCGGGTTCGGGTTCGGGTTCGGGTTCGGGTTCGGGTTCGGGTTCGGGTTCGGGTTCGGGTTCGGGTTCGGGTTTCGGGTTCGGGTTCGGGTTCGGGTTCGGGTTCGGGTTCGGGTTCGGGTTCGGGTTCGGGTTCGGGTTCGGGTTCGGGTTCGGGTTCGGGTTCGGGTTCGGGTTCGGGTTCGGGTTCGGGTTCGGGTTCGGTTCGGGTTCGGGTTCGGGTTCGGGTTCGGGTTCGGGTTCGGGTTCGGGTTCGGGTTCGGGTTCGGGTTCGGGGTTCGGGTTCGGGTTCGGGTTCGGGTTCGGGTTCGGGTTCGGGTTCGGGTTCGGGTTCGGGTTCGGGTTCGGGTTCGGGTTCGGGTTCGGGTTCGGGTTCGGGTTCGGGTTCGGGTTCGGGTTCGGGTTCGGGTTCGGGTTCGGGTTCGGGTTCGGGTTCGGGTTCGGGTTCGGGTTCGGGTTCGGTTCGGGTTCGGGTTCGGGTTCGGGTTCGGGTTCGGGTTCGGGTTCGGGTTCGGGTTCGGGTTCGGGTTCGGGTTCGGGTTCGGGTTCGGGTTCGGGTTCGGGTTCGGGTTCGGGTTCGGTTCGGGTTCGGGTTCGGGTTCGGGTTCGGGTTCGGGTTCGGGTTCGGGTTCGGGTTCGGGTTCGGGTTCGGGTTCGGGTTCGGGTTCGGGTTCGGGTTCGGGTTCGGGTTCGGGTTCGGGTTCGGGTTCGGGTTCGGGTTCGGGTTCGGGTTCGGGTTCGGGTTCGGGTTCGGGTTCGGGTTCGGGTTCGGGTTCGGGTTCGGGTTCGGGTTCGGGTTCGGGTTCGGGTTCGGGTTCGGGTTCGGGTTCGGGTTCGGGTTCGGGTTTCGGGTTCGGGTTCGGGTTCGGGTTCGGGTTCGGGTTCGGGTTCGGGTTCGGGTTCGGGTTCGGGTTCGGGTTCGGGTTCGGGTTCGGGTTCGGGTTCGGGTCGGGTTCGGGTTCGGGTTCGGGTTCGGGTTCGGGTTCGGGTTCGGGTTCGGGTTCGGGTTCGGGTTCGGGTTCGGGTTCGGGTTCGGGTTCGGGTTCGGGTTCGGGTTCGGGTTCGGGTTCGGGTTCGGGTTCGGGTTCGGGTTCGGGTTCGGGTTCGGGTTCGGGTTCGGGTTCGGGTTCGGGTTCGGGTTCGGGTTCGGGTTCGGGTTCGGGTTCGGGTTCGGGTTCGGGTTCGGGTTCGGGTTCGGGTTCGGGTTCGGGTTCGGTTCGGGTTCGGTTCGGGTTCGGGTTCGGGTTCGGGTTCGGGTTCGGGTTCGGGTTCGGGTTCGGGTTCGGGTTCGGGTTCGGGTTCGGGTTCGGGTTCGGGTTCGGGTTCGGGTTCGGGTTCGGGTTCGGGTTCGGGTTCGGGTTCGGGTTCGGGTTCGGTTCGGGTTCGGGTTCGGGTTCGGGTTCGGGTTCGGGTTCGGGTTCGGGTTCGGGTTCGGGTTCGGGTTCGGGTTCGGGTTCGGGTTCGGGTTCGGGTTCGGGTTCGGGTTCGGGTTCGGGTTCGGGTTCGGGTTCGGGTTCGGGTTCGGGTTCGGGTTCGGGTTCGGGTTCGGGTTCGGGTTCGGGTTCGGGTTCGGGTTCGGGTTCGGGTTCGGGTTCGGGTTCGGTTCGGGTTCGGGTTCGGGTTCGGGTTCGGGTTCGGGTTCGGGTTCGGGTTTCGGGTTCGGGTTCGGGTTCGGGTTCGGGTTCGGGTTCGGGTTCGGGTTCGGGTTCGGGTTCGGGTTCGGGTCGGGTTCGGGTTCGGGTTCGGGTTCGGGTTCGGGTTCGGTTCGGGTTCGGGTTCGGGTTCGGGTTCGGGTTTCGGGTTCGGGTTCGGGTTCGGGTTCGGGTTCGGGTTCGGGTTCGGGTTCGGGTTCGGTTCGGGTTCGGGTTCGGGTTCGGGTTCGGGTTCGGGTTCGGGTTCGGGTTCGGGTTCGGGTTCGGGTTCGGGTTCGGGTTCGGGTTCGGGTTTCGGGTTCGGGTTTCGGGTTCGGGTTCGGGTTCGGGTTCGGGTTCGGGTTCAGGGTTCGGGTTCGGGTTCGGGTGGTTCGGGTTCGGGTTCGGGTTCGGGTTCGGGTTTCAGGTTCGGAGGTCGGGTTCGGGTTCGGGTTCCGGGTTCGGGGTTCGGGTTCGGGGTCGGGTTCGGGTTCGGGTTCGGGTTCGGGTTCGGGTTCGGGTTCGGGTTTCGGGTTCGGGTTCGGGTTCGGGGTTCGGGGTCGGGTTACGGGTTCGGGTTCGGGTTCGGGGTTCGGGTTCGGGTTCGGGTTCGGGTCGGTTCGGGGTTCCGGGTTCGGGTTCGGGTTCGGGTTCGGGTTGGGTTCGGTTCGGGTTCGGGTTCGGTTTTACGGGTTGGGTTCGGGTTCGGGTTCGGGTTCGGGTTCGGGTTCGGGTCGGGTTCGGGTTCGGGTTCGGGTTCGGGTTCGGGTTCGGGTTCGGGTTCGGGTTCGGGTTCGGGTTCGGGTTCGGGTTCGGGTTCGGGTTCGGGTTCGGGTTCGGGTTCGGGTTCGGGTTCGGGTTCGGGTTCGGGTTCGGGTTCGGGTTCGGGTTCGGGTTCGGGTTCGGGTCGGGTTCGGGTTCGGGTTCGGGTTCGGGTTCGGGTTCGGGTTCGGGTTCGGGTTCGGGTTCGGGTTCGGGTTCGGGTTCGGGTTCGGGTTCGGGTTCGGGTTCGGGTTCGGGTTCGGGTTCGGGTTCGGGTTCGGGTTCGGGTTCGGGTTCGGGTTCGGGTTCGGGTTCGGGTTCGGGTTCGGGTTCGGGTTCGGGTTCGGGTTCGGGTTCGGGTTCGGGTTCGGGTTCGGGTTCGGGTTCGGGTTCGGGTTCGGGTTCGGGTTCGGGTTCGGGTTCGGGTTCGGGTTCGGGTTCGGGTTCGGGTTCGGGTCGGGTTCGGGTTCGGGTTCGGGTTCGGGTTCGGGTTCGGGTTCGGGTTCGGGTTCGGGTTCGGGTTCGGGTTCGGGTTCGGGTTCGGGTTCGGGTTCGGGTTCGGGTTCGGGTTCGGGTTCGGGTTCGGGTTCGGGTTCGGGTTCGGGTTCGGGTTCGGGTTCGGGTTCGGGTTCGGGTTTCGGGTTCGGGTTCGGGTTCGGGTTCGGGTTCGGGTTCGGGTTCGGGTTCGGGTTCGGGTTCGGGTTCGGGTTCGGGTTCGGGTTCGGGTTCGGGTTCGGGTTCGGGTTCGGGTTCGGGTTCGGGTTCGGGTTCGGGTTCGGGTTCGGGTTCGGGTTCGGGTTCGGGTTCGGGTTCGGGTTCGGGTTCGGGTTCGGGTTCGGGTTCGGGTTCGGGTTCGGGTTCGGGTTCGGGTTCGGGTTCGGGTTCGGGTTCGGGTTCGGGTTCGGGTTCGGGTTCGGGTTCGGGTTCGGGTTCGGGGTTCGGGTTCGGGTTCGGGTTCGGGTTCGGGTTCGGGTTCGGGTTCGGGTTCGGGTTCGGGTTCGGGTTCGGGTTCGGGTTCGGGGGGTTCGGGTTCGGGTTCGGGTTCGGGTTCGGGTTCGGGTTCGGGTTCGGGTTCGGGTTCGGGTTCGGGTTCGGGTTCGGGTTCGGGTTCGGGTCGGGTTCGGGTTCGGGTTCGGGTTCGGGTTCGGGTTCGGGTTCGGGTTCGGGTTCGGGTTCGGGTTCGGGTTCGGGTTCGGGTTCGGGTTCGGTTCGGGTTCGGGTTCGGGTTCGGGTTCGGGTTCGTGGTTCGGGTTCGGGTTCGGGTTCGGGTTCGGGTTCGGGTTCGGGTTCGGGTTCGGTTCGGGTTCGGGTTCGGGTTCGGGTTCGGGTTCGGGTTCGGGTTCGGGTTCGGGTTCGGGTTCGGGTTCGGGTTCGGGTTCGGTTCGGGTTCGGGTTCGGGTTCGGGTTCGGGTTCGGGTTCGGGTTCGGGTTCGGGTTCGGGTTCGGGTTCGGGTTCGGGTCGGGTTCGGGTTCGGGGTTCGGGTTCGGGTTCGGGTTCGGTTCGGGTTCGGGTTAGGGTTCGGGGTTCGGGTTCGGGTCGGGTTCGGGTTCGGGTTCGGTTCGGGTTCGGGTTCGGTTCGGGTTCGGGTTCGGGTTCGGGTTTCGGGTTCGGGTTCGGTTCGGGTTCGGGTTCGGGTTCGGGTTCGGGTTCGGGTTCGGGTTCGGGTTCGGGTTCGGGTTCGGGGTTCGGGTTCGGGTTCGGGTTCGGGTTCGGGTTCGGTCGGGTTCGGGTTCGGGTTCGGGTTCGGTTCGGGTTCGGGTTCGGTTCGGGTTCGGAGTTCAGGGTTCGGGTTCGGGTTCGGGTTCGGGTTTCGGGTTCGGGTTCGGGTTGGGTTCGGGTTCGGGTTCGGTTCGGGTTCGGTTTCGGTTCGGGTTCGGGTTCGGGGTTTTGGTTCGGGTTCGGGTTTCGAGGTTCGGGTTCGGGTTCGGGTTCGGTTCGGGTTCGGGTTCGGGTTCGGGTTCGGGTTCGGGTTCGGGTTCGGGTTCGGGTTCGGGTTCGGGTTCGGGTTCGGGTTCGGGTTCGGGTTCGGGTTCGGGTTCGGGTTCGGGTTCGGGTTCGGGTTCGGGTTCGGGTTCGGGTTCGGGTTCGGGTTCGGGTTCGGGTTCGGGTTCGGGTTCGGGTTCGGGTTCGGGTTCGGGTTCGGGTTCGGGTTCGGGTTCGGGTTCGGGTTCGGGTTCGGGTTCGGGTTCGGGTTCGGGTTCGGTTCGGGTTCGGGTTCGGGTTCGGGTTCGGGTTCGGGTTCGGGTTCGGGTTCGGGTTCGGGTTCGGGTTCGGGTTCGGGTTCGGGTTCGGGTTCAGGGTTCGGGTTCGGGTTCGGGTTCGGGTTCGGGTCGGGTTCGGGTTCGAGGTTCGGGTTCGGGTTCGGGTTCGGGTTCGGGTTCGGGTTCGGGTTCGGGTTCGGGTCAGTGTTCGGTTCGGGTTTCGGGTTCGGGTTCGGGTTTCGGGTTCGGGTTCGGGTTCGGGTTCGGGTTCGGGTTTTCGGGTTCGGGTTCGGGTTCGGGTTCGGGGTTCGGGTTCGGGTTCGGTTCGGGTTCGGGTTCGGGGTTCGGGTTCGGGTCGGGTTCGGGTTCGGGGTTCGGGTTCGGTTCGGGTTCGGGTTCGGGTTCGGGTTCGGGTTTTCGGGTTCGGGTTCGGGTTCGGGTTCGGGTTCGGGTTCGGGTTCGGGTTCGGGTTCGGGTCGGGGTTCGGGTTCGGTTCGGGTTCGGGTTCGGGTTAGGGTTCGGGTTCGGGTTCGGGTCGGGTTCGGGTTACGGGGTTCGGGTTAGGGTTCGGGTTTCGGGTTCGGGTTCGGTTTTCGGTTCGGGTTCGGGTTCGGGTTCGGGTTCGGGTTCGGGTTCGGGTTAGGGTTCGGGTTCGGGTTCAGGGTTGGGTTAGGGTTCGCGTTCGGGTTCGGGGTCAGGGTTCGGGTTCGGGTTCGGGTTCGGTTCGGGGTTCGGGTTCGGGGTCGGGTTGGGTTCGGGTTCGGGTTCGGGTTCGGGTTCGGGTTCGGGTTCGGGTTCGGGTTCGGGTTCGGGTTCGGGTCATGGTTCTGGTTCAGGTTCGGGATTTCGAGGTTCGGGGTTCGGGTATCAGGGTTCGGGTTCGGGTTCGGGTTCGGGTTCGGGGTTCGGGTCGGGGTTCGGGTTCGGGGTTCGGGTTCGGCGTTCGGGTTATCGGGGTTCGGGTTCGGGTCGGGTTCGGGTTCGGTCGGGTTCGGGTTGCGGGTTCGGGTTTCGGGTTCGGGTTCTGGGGTCGGGGTTCGGGTTCGGGTTCGGGGTTCGGGTTTGGTTCGGGTTCGGTTCAGGGTCGGGTTCGGGTTCGGGTTCGGGTTGGGTCGGGTTCGGGTCGGGTTCGGGGCGGGTTCGGGTTCGGGTTCGGGGTTCGGGTTTCGGGTTCGGGTTCGGGTTCGGTTCGGGTGAGGGTTCGGGTTTTTCGGGGTTCGGGTTCGGGTTCGGGTTCGGGTGAGGTTCGGGTTCGGGTTCGGGTTCTC